>NW_020539726.1:22669929-22690405 GCF_003426905.1 Ctenocephalides felis
AACAATGCTCTCCATTTTGGATTCAAGCAACAACGAAATTGTTCACCAAGCTCTTTTAAACACACTATCATATATCTACAGTTAGTCAAATATTTATTTAACAACTTTCTTTGAAAATTACGTATGAAGACATACTATATCTCAAACGATATATGCATATACGTGCACATATATACTTTTACAATGACAAAAGTACATAATAAATTATTATTCATATATATTTACAAACGGTGTTATATAAACTGGTTTCTTTGATCGTCTATCATATACTTTTTTACCAACTGATACATTAAATATTCTCCGATTTTTTACTTTTTTATTTATTGAAAAAAAAGAACTATAGCTAATTTTTTTCATATTCCTATCCATATAATTTCATTCATACTTCATATTCCTATTATAACTAATTTATATTTCGAGAATAGATTCGTGCAAATTAAAATCTTCAGTTCGATAACCAAAAAACAAATCTTTGCTCGAAATTTTAAATTAGTTATAACTTAAATTAAATTATTTAATTTTATTTTAATTTAATTATTCAAATTATTTATGACTTAAATTTGTTATAAAAATTTCGAGCAAAGATTCGTGCAAATCAAATCCTCAGTTCAATAAACAGAAAACAAAATATATTAAAAATTATTCTGCATTAAAGCAGATAAAATAATAAAAATAAAATAATAAAAATAAAATTAATACTGTACATCTATAAATTGAAAATAATTCATATATAATAGGAATACTAAAAGCAAAAAATGTAAATAATATACACAATAAATGCCATTGAAATAATTTAAATATAAATAAGTAAGTGAAGTTGTGTTATATTTTTATATTGTACTTTAATTTATATATTTAATATGCTATACTCAAATATATGCTCAAAGTTTTATTCTATACATTAGTGTTAATTAATACAGTAACTAGTGGTGCACGGCATTGTGCATTAAGGCAAATTGCTGGAACCTTCCGTATTGTAAAGAAATATTTGAATAATTTTAAATGTTTTCAATTATATTATTATAAATTCTGTAACTTTCGTTATTTGATTGATTAAAAAATATAAGAGTTTATAAATTGGACGACGACGTTTATATATGTTTGTGTGAAAAGTAAATAAACAAATCTTAATCAAGCGAAGTTAGAATGAAAGAACCTACTCATATTTTTAAGAATCATATAAACTGAATTGAAAAGTTAAAATTATTTATTTCAAATATAAAAGTGAGCTTTAGAACTTTAGCTAGAATTAAAATTAAAATCCAAATAATTTTTGATATTACAAAAAAAAACATTCTCGAAAAACTATCCGATTTGCGCACTGTCAACACATAGCATAAAGTTGAGAGAATAAATGAATTTTTATCTCATAAATTATAGTACTACATGAAATAATTTGTAATCTATATACTGAAATCTTATCTTATATAGTTATCTTAGATAATCTATCTGTTTGTCAAAAAAAAAAAAAATATCATTCTTTGCTCTGTATCACCCAAATAGGTAGACTTGTAATTGCCAAAAACTAACAAGCACGTCTCGCCGTCAACACGAATCGAATGAATTTTGAATCAATTCAATCAAATTCCTCGTTCTTGGTAAATTTTTTGTACTTTTTGCATCACATCTCCGAAACTGCTGTACCTCATCAAAAACTAATCAGAACGTCTCCTTAACAGTGGGAATCGAATGTTTTATGAACATCAATTTTTCTAAGGTATGCCAAAATGTTCAGAAATCTTTGAAAGATAAATTTAGGCAAAAATTTTTATTAAATTTTAGACGATTACTACGGGAAGTTAAAAAAAAGTACCATGCGCCCGCAGTTCAGTAAGAATGAAATTGCTTTTCAAATAATATTTTACGTAAACTATATGATGCGGTGCATATCTGCAAGAAGCACCATATAATAAATAGTTGTAATTAATTGTATGAAAGTAGTCATTACACGGCGATATAAAAACGATACGATTAGCGTACATGATATGGAAAGAAATAACATTAGAGTTGGTAATGCACCTATACAAGAGTTCGGTGGCCTTTTGAAAAGAGAAAGTTTAATATTCCCGCCCGGCACCGCTCCTCCTCTTAGATTTGCATCGTTTAGGTCTCCTTGATGAAGATGAGTTTAGCATCGCAAAGCGATCACAAAACAGTGCTGCATTTGTAAAAATAATAATAGAAATCTATTATTTTCATATTACTCATATTATAAACTCTGGTTGTTGAACGTACCTACTTTCCGAGTTGCACTACCAATTAACATTTCAAACTTATTGGTAAAAGTGGTGAGTCACTTCAAATTTTTATACTTGCCATTGGAAAATTATATTATTATTTCCAAATTACGAAATTTACATTTATATCCTTTATTTATTAATTTCAAGAGTTATTAACCAATTGCAAAAAAAAAAAAAATTGAATTTCGTAGAATGCAATGCATATTGTATATAAAGCTGAATTATATTCAGAAACAGATATATGATATATAAAAGTTAATGAAATATCAAATTGGTAAGTTATTCAGATATATTGTATCCATTCTCCAAACATTAAACTCTATATTCTTTCGCCTATCATTTTTTAAAGTTTTCTGATGCATAAACTATCTTTTATCATATTCTCCAAACCAATTTTTAAGGTTTTCTTGATCCATAAAACTAAACAGTTAGCATATCAATCAACTGTACTTATCAATTGTCAATTGTAATTATTATCAATTTCATTTGTAACCTAAAAATTAGAGCTTTAATAAGTGCATATTCAGATTTAAAAAACCCAAAAATATTCTGTGTGTTGTATTTCTAGTACACCAATATGATGTATTGAAAATCTTTAAATATTTACCCCTTACACCAGGGCTAGGAAAAACATAGCAGTAAACTTCACAAAGATTTATCCTAATTTTTGAAGAAATTTCAATAGATTTTTTGTAAATCTAATTTCTACTAAAAAACTAATGACATAAATAAATGTTTTGAATGCTTTTGAGTGGTAATGTGCTTGACTCTTATACTTTTTATTAGAAAACTGCACTCTTGTATTACGAATTTATAAATCAACATTTTAGTCATTTATTTTTTAAATTAATACCTCTAAAATCAATTCCAATTTTGATATAATTTTATTCAATAATAAAATTGAATTTTGTACGATACGATATAGGAACGTAAGTTGGAATCAGATTTTACTTCACATAAAATAAACCTGTAACCGTTATTTATTATGTTTTGCTGTATTAATTAAAAATGATAAAACTCATATAGAATCAGTATATTATTATTATACTTTTTAATATGATTATTTAAGCTCTTGCCATTTCAAATTTGAGAAAGTATTGTTCATAATAAAACTTTTAGTAAAATGATTTCTGTATATCTCTAAGCAGTTAAGGTTATTGCTTTTTAATTTACGCATAACCAATTAATTATTATACACCATTTTATTAAATCATTTTTCATTTCTATGAACAATTTCTAAAAACCACATTGTTTTAAATTAAAGTTTTAAAAAGGTAATGTTACCGTATCTACAAGCAGTTAGGTAATTTTATTGTCATCAACTTGTCTTATAAATAAAAATAATATGTTAGGATTTGAAATATTTAAACGCAATTTCTTGACAAGCTAATTATATTCAAAATATATCTGTTCTATATAAAACTTTCAGCAAAATAATTTTAATGCATCTGTAAGTAGTAAGGTAATTTTATTTTTGTTTACGCAAACCGATTCTATTAATATAAAATGCATATAAACTTGTCACTAAAAAATAGAACAGTATATTAAGATTTGAAATGTTGAAATGCAATTTATTGACAAATTAGTTAGTTTTAGTTATATTTATATTTATCATATCTACAAACAGTTAGGCAATATTATTAGCATTTACCTATGCAGACCGATATGATCTTAGATATCCATTATCATTAAAAAAGAATAAAAATTTGCTAGGATTTAAAAATTTTATAAACTCGTTCTTGACAATTATATTATTATTAATTTATTTATTATAATCAATATGGTTTGGATGCCTTGATGGATTTCATAATGGCATAAGCATTAAAAAATGTTTTCAAAAATTTAATTAAAAGCACAACTTGATGAAATATTTTTTGCGGTTTTAAATAAATTATCATTTTAAACTTCGTAATTTTAATTGTGGCTAACGGAAAATTCTGTCACATATCGAGATAATTTCTTCATTGTTAATTCTAACTCATGTATTACTTTCTCTTGAGATGGAAAAAGTGAAGTCATTCGAACGATAGAAGAAATGGCACCTATTTATTAAAAGAATAAAAAGTGATTTTACTTCTTGATGTATGATTTGTGGTATCATGTATGTGAGAACTATCTTTTCATTGATGTGAGATAACACAATTTACTGAAATGTGTATATGATCACTGTATTCAGTGACCATAACATGTTGTACTTTTTTTCTTTGGGTTTGTTGTTTTAGAAAACAGAAAACTACAAACGTGACTACTCTTGCTAGTTCTTGTCAGTAACCTAAAATCATACTATTATAAATACATTTTGATAATGTAGATAAAACCCAGAGAAAATTAGACCTTCTTGCTAAGATTTTTTCATATGCCCGAGTACTTACTCAGGTTCAGAAAACTCTTGGATATGAACTTGGATACGAATTGAATAAATTTTTGGTTGGTACAAGAAAAATCTATTGGCATATTAAAACATTGTCTATAAAACCGCATAAACAGAAAATACAAAACAAACAAATATTGTGACTTTTTAATGCAAATTATAATAATATTCGGGAGAGTTCCGCGATTGTCGTCGGCAATGTTCGCTCAGACATGGGACGTCACATACCCTTCTATATTTGAGCACTATGTACAACGGAAAACATATGAGGACAAGCCATGTCCTGTAATGTCTATGAAATAATAAAATTTTATTTGATAGCGCATTGAAAAGAATATGTTCATTCAATTATCTACATATATATAAAAATAAGTCGGGTTTTCCTTCCTGACGATATAACTCCAGAACGCACGAATTTCGACAATTTTGCATTCGTTGGAAAAGTCTCGGGCTCCGCAAGGTTTATAGCTGAGAAAATTAGTGGTGCCTTAATGCAAATTCGAGTAATGACATTAGTGAGAATTATCAGAATTATGCTTGGTTAAGTCAACGAGCAATTCTTGCCGCAAAGAATAATGATGTACACGCACTGAATTTCACCATTCAATCAAAAATTGCTGGCAATTTGGTGACATACCAATGATTCCGACTGGTCTTCCTTTTGACTTCAAACGATTGCAATTTCCAGTTCGCCTTGCATTCGCAATAACAAGTCGCAAGGCCAAGCGCTTAGTGTTTGCGGGATAAATTTCAAATAGATTATTTAGAAAATCATTGTTTTTCACATGGGCGGTTATACGTTGCCTGTTCACGAGTTGGAAAACCATCCGCTTTGTTTGTGTTAACGTCAGACCAAAAAACAAAAAATGTGGTTTGCCTATTCAATTTCATTTACTTAGAGAAGTTCAACTAAAAAACCCTTCATTTTTATAATCGAAATATATTCATTACTGTTGTGTAATAAAATCAAATTTTTCCTTTTCAAATATAAAACAAACAAAAATTTCTTCATCTTTCTCACGAAACCATCTGGTAGCGAAACGGAGTTCGTCGGGCTTGATAGTTTTTTATAAAATGAATTTTGCTAAAACAAATACGTATCAACTAGACATTATTAATTTACGTTATTCAACTCCACTATTTCTCTATATTTGATGTCAATCAAAATGACGTTTTTACAATGTCACTCCAAAAACTACATTTATAAATATTTCTAGAGCACAGTGAATGCAACTATGTTTGCTGTTTTTCAATATATTTTACCGATGCGACAAAAAGGGACCATTTTTGTATATTTTTTGCAAAGTTGAAAATTGGTGTATCTGATTTTTCTAAATAACCTTTGAAATGACCTTTATAATATAACTACCTAGGTGATATAAATCTGATGCAACTTATACTAATCACTGAACTACGTAAATAGTTGAAATCATCAAACAAATCAGTTTTTCTAACAATTACTATGCACTTTTGATTTTGAACTTGATTTCGGAAAATTATTCCTCTGACCTCGCTCTTCAGTATTATAGATGTCCATTGATAAGATATTCGAATGGCGTATAAACATTATTAGCATAAATCTGTCCCGGACATTTGCAGACGTAACCAGGAAGTGTTTTTGATGTAATATGACTAGTTATAAATTTATAATGATATTTTCTGGAGTGACATTGCGACTACCATTGTGAAAACGTGATTTTGATTGTCAGCAAATATAGATAAATAGTTGAGTTGGAGCACGTGAATTAATGTTGTCTGGCTGATGCGTATTTGCTTAGGAAAAATCCATTATTAGAAAAATAATTGAATAAATGAATTCTTCTCAATTGCAAAAATGACTTATTTAAAACATAGTCTATTGAATGGATTGTCGTTGCCAAATTGGAAAAATGAATTATAATAATTTCCCTAATATTAACAAAAAAAAAATTGGGTTTTGTATTGTTTCACGCATTACACTGAACATTTCTGAATATACTGAACAGTTTTTCACATACAGAAAATAATAGTAAAGTTTACTGCTTAAAATAAACGTCTTCAAAATCTACAAAAGGAGAGTCACTAACGCTATGAAATTTTCTCATTTATTCAAGTTCCTTTAGTTAAATCTACATTATTCATTATTTCCAAAATTAAAAAACTGGAAAGAAATACTCCATTAAGGATTCCATAACAAAATTAATCATAATATATGAATATTTTTATCAAAAGTAATTAGTTTTGAGCAGTCCATCATAAGTTACTCTAATAGTGAAGACAAAATTTATAACTAGATATAGATAGTAAGATACTACTTTGGTTACAATATATTTTTCAAATATTTAATGAAATTATATTGATATATGTAATAATAATATATAGTTCAATTAATGTTCGTAATTTCATAGATGCTAAAGTTTATTTTTGGCATAAGTACTTAATGTTCAAAATATAATTTCATTTGTTATAAATTAACTTCTGCGCAAGAAATAGCTATTGAACCACGTAATTCAAAAGCATTAATATTTATCGTTGACATTTGTAATAACAATAATAATTAGCAGTCCTATAATATAGTTTCCATAATATAAATAGCAAATGTATTTTCGTATCGCTATAATGACTTTTTGCTGTTATATAAGTTTCATTAACTCGAGTATAATTCAAAAACAATCACGAGTTTTGTTTTATATGATTGCAATTTTCATAATCGGCAACCGGATAACAAATCGTAAATAAACAAGTGATTGTATTTGTTTGAAATATTTAAAGTAAAAATAATATCCTGAATAATAATTTGCGATAAGAATGTAATAATAAATTTTGTTGGTGAAAAGTTTAAAAAGCAACGCTACATTAAAAATTATATAAAATGGGTACTAAATTAAACTCTGTATTAAATTAACACGTTGCTCATACATTATGTACAAATATTGAATGCAAAAAATCAATGAACTTATATGGTTATATTTCTAGTGATATTTTGATTTAAGATCCACAATTTTACCTTTTTATTGCTATAGGATGATGCGCAAGGAAATTTTTTTGAACAATTGTAAATTGAATTTTGTTCTATCTATTTATAATTATTTATGTCAAATCTATATTGACTATCTTAAAAAGCATCAAATATAAAACGTAAAAAAAAGTTAGCAAATTGCTTACATAGCATGGTGTTTTTTATATTTTAAAAGAATTATTTGAATTTTTTTTTATTCAACTAATGTTTAACTTCCCGTAGGGCAAGTTATAGTAATCGCAAAAAAATCGAAAATGAAAATTTTTATATATCTTTACGTTTCAAAGGTTTCTGAACATTTTGGCATACCTTAAAAAAATGGATGTATGTGTGTGTGTGTGTGTGTATGTATGTACGTGTGTGTATGTATGTGCGGATACAAATTTTCGTCGACGATTTCGGGAACACGGGTCAACCGATTTGAATAATTCAAAATATTCGATTCGTATTGATAAGGAGACGTGCTGATTAGTTTTTGGCGAAGACAGTCTAGCCGTTCCGAAGATACGGGGCAAAAAGTGCCGAAAACGGTAACTCAGTTTTAAGAGAACGGAGCGTCCGATTTGAATAATTCAAAAAACATTTCACTTGTTTTGACAAGATGAAGAATCGATAAAATTTTCATAAAGGTAGGTCTAGCGGTTTCGGAGATATGGAAGAAAAAGTAAAAAAGAGCCATTTGGCAGTCAAAATGATCATTAGACATATGCACATCAAATTATCAGATATTTATAGAGATTTTAACAATAAGTATACATTTTGTTAACATTCCTATGGGTTCCGTACCATGCTTATGCGTTAGACCAGCTACGCGGCGCTTACGCGCTTTATTTTGTCGCTATGCTGTTAAAGCAGTACGATTGCTTTGAAAAAAGTTTCAGATCTTCCACAATATGTCAAAATGAAGAAAAAAATTTTTTCAAAAAATAAAAATTTAAAAAAAATTTTTTTTAAAAAAAAAATTTTTTTTCAAAGAAAAGTAATTTTTTGTCCAATTTATAGTTTTTCAAAATCTTATTTTTTCAAAGTAATTTTTTTTTTTTTCAAATGTTAATCGTTTTTTAAAAAAATAATGATTTTTGGTACGGAAGTTCCAGCAATTTGCCTTAAGGCACGATGCCTTAATTGCCTTAAGACAGAATTCCACTTACAGCTAGTTAATTTTTGAGATGAGAATTATAGAAGCTTGATGGTGAGCAAGAAACTTTTTTTGAATATTAGAAAATAGAAAACTGTCTTCAAAAATATGAACTCAAACACATTTCAGTATAAAAGTAATCTTTTTACTATTTGTGGATATATAACAGCAATTTCTACCACACGATACAGTAAGAAATAAAGAAAGCTCTCTACGTCGTGCCTAGTCATTAAGAAAATAACCGTAAATAAAAAAAGTCATTTATCTAATTGCGTACAACATTTTAAATTAACATCTCACACAAATGCAATAATAATGCAATAAACAAACGACACGACGGTGAATTTCACAATTGGCATCTTCATTAACCAGACGGAATGGTACTAGTTTATATAAATGTTATAAGTAATGTTTTTGGTTGAAAAATCCATGAATAAGGTAGAAACTCGAAAGATATATGTTATATATGAACTTTATCTAAATTACATTTTTGTGCTAAATAAACAAGCAAGATGGTTTTTCGAAAAAAAGATTTTTTAACGTGCCTTAAATTTTTAAGATGATAATTCAATAAAGTTGAGGTTTGCAAGATTTTCTAAACAGTTCTAAATTAATTTTTGACTAGCATAATAAACGTTCAAAATTAAAAATGTGACATTGATGAATCTTTATCTCGTTAATACTGTGAAAAAGTCATCATTCATATAGAAAATCTATACATAAAAATATCGAACCTCCACATCGAATTTAAATAATTTTTTCAAGAATACAGAATTTGAAATTTGTAGACAAATAAATAGCTTAAAAATTTCATTTCATTTACTGAATAAATTTCTAATATATATTAATATAAAAACTATTTCTAAAAATCATTTCCTTCAACCTGCTTTTAATTTTCAAGATGATAACTAGATATAATAAATCAGTAAACTTGAGTAAAAAAAATTTCTTACACATTATCAAACTCATATTATATGAGTTTGATAGTATGCCAGAAAGAATATTTTACTCAAGATTACTGATTTGTTTTATCTATTTATGGAATAGATTCAATCAGCTTTCAAGATCATATAAACGGTATTAAATCAATATTAATTAAGTTAAAAAAGCAAAACTAAAGTCGACAAGCTGTCTACATTGCATGGTCTACATTGCTACTTTTCCATATAAAACATATGTTTAATATTTTTTTATTTAGTGATTATTATATCTGTGGATAATTATAAATAAATAGCTATCTATTGAATGCTATCTATTGAACAATTATAAATAAATAGCTAAATATAATAAAAATAATTAGAAATTTATAATTTAAAAACTATTTTTTACAGTTTCTAATAGAATTAGAAATAGAGATTACAATTTAATATCATTGATAAATTAGACGGCCAGTATATAAATGTACATAAATGTTTGGCACTGATTTAGAATTATTTTTTTTAATATTAAATTGTCCAACATTTTGAATAAAAAATATTATTTTATAAAAAGCTGCAGGATTGTATGACATCACTCACCCTTTTAAATTCAAAAGGACAGAAATGATAAACTTAGACTTCTAGACGTTTAAACGTTAAGAATAGATTTGAGTTAGTTTATACTGTATTGATTAATTTAACTATTGTCATTTTAGTTTTTTTAAATTCGTTTTTATATAATTTCGTAATGTAATATTTATAATATGTCCCAAAAAATGTGTTATAAATTCACTGGGTAGTCTTATAATTTTTTGTACTTTATCACTTCAGTTACTCAAGGGCTTCATAAGTCAGCAATTCATATTGTGAAAACAAAATTTAATGTGTAAATAAAACTTGAAGAAAGTAGTAATATTATAAGGCAATTATCGCCGATTAGAAATTAACTGCAGAAATTCATGCAAATCATCAGGTTATCGCAATTTATTTATTTACATAAAAATTGAAGAAGGTAATTTTATTGATATTATTTTTTTTGTAATACTATATGAGGCAACTATCGGTGATATGAAATTTAATTCAGCAATTCATGATAATGTTATCAAAAAGTTCTATTTTTAATCGAGCAAAATGTCTTTCTAGATATATATAATATATATATATATATATATATATAAATATATGCCAATTGTTTATAAATGTATATATCTACTTGGATAATAAATGTAGAAACACTGAATTCTACGTCGTGTATGCACGCAATAAGCAACATATCCAACTTATAATAAAATTGTCGTACAAATGTCGTACAAGGAGAAATATATGGTCAAATGATTATTATTTTTACTTTGCGGATGAAGAAACCATGACCGCTTTTAAATAGAGTCTGTGGTTATTATTTATATGATACATTCAGTAATAAATCTCAGGTATTGTAAAAAATGATAGAATATAATTATAAAATTATAATTGCGTTTTTTGTAAATGATAAGAAAACTACTTGATTTTCTACGATTTTCTAATAAAAAGTGCGTTTTTCTCTTTTTATATTTATATATAAAATGCAATCTATATAATTATAAATATAGAATAAATTCAGTAATTCATTTGGATTTAGATGTTAGCAACCCAGTGCAAGCCCTAATTATTTGTCGGTATTTCAGTTAATACAAGAGTTAGTACCAGAAAATACTGAATATCTAATATCACAAATTGAAATGAAATTCATATATTTAAAGCATGAAATAATTCTGAATTATTCTAAGACAAGATATGATATTATGAATATGTAATCCAATAAGCATCAAATATTACTCAAAAATGTTTCTTCAAAAAGTAAATGTAAATTTATCAACTAAACTGCGCTGAAATACAATTTTAGTTTAAATCCAAGTTAATTAAATTATGATTGTATTTATTGTTAATTAGATTTAAATGCTAATTATTTACCACACAGGTTTATTATAATTAACATTAATGCTTACTCTCAATTTTAAATATGAATTATCCAAAGAAATTAAAATAAATTATATTATTAAAAGTTTATGTATCTGCAAATAATACAGCTAATAAATAATATGAAGAAATTCTATCAAAATATGTTTAAAACATAATGATTTGAAACTTGTGTTTTAATATTCACTTAATGTACTTAGAGAAATGGATAATTTTGCATTAGAAAATTCTAATTGAAGATTTTATAAATTTTGATAATTTCGCAAATTTTGACCAAAACGAAAGTTATTGCTTAATACAGATGCAACTAAAAAGCATTATATTTAATAAGAAATCCCAGTTCTTCAAATTCGGTGACTCATAATCATTAAAAGTTTTCATTACATAGTAATTCTGTATCTATTTTTTTCATTAGTAGAAAAAAATGTATGATATAGTTAACCAGAAAAATAAATCTGTGTGTAAGCTTTCTAAAGCTTTTCTGACCCAATTGCAATATTGAGCAAAAAATAATTGTTACTACTATATTCAGACGTTTTTATAATACAAATTTGCTAACTTTTCATTGCGATAATAAATATAATAAGTAGTTAAAGTTATCAATATCACAATATGACAATGATATAATTTACCTTGATATGATTTATATAATTATATGTGATATATTACCCGTAACACATATTCTTGACATGTTTATCAGCATGCACAAAAGTGTGAAATTGAGTGAATTAAATTAATATAATAATATGCTAAAAAGTGTATCATGAACTAGATTATTTATTTTATTGAGGGCATATAGCATATTATATTTCAACGCCTACAAAGATTACATAACGAACGGTGCATTTGTTGATATCCTATAGTTATCATTGGTGATTTCATTTATTTGCTATTTTAAAAAGTTTTATAATTTATCTGCACTTTTAGAAAAAAAGTTATCAAATCAATAAAATGCATGCCTATAAAATTTATTCATCATAGTCAAAAAGAAAGAATCTTTTGCATTGAATGTTACTTTGAAATTTATTTCGTGAAATAGTCTTGCATTTTCGACTTAAGCAATTTATCAATCTACTCTAGTAATTCCTATTAAGTGTAAAAAATGTTTATGTTATTGAAAATTAGATTGATTATTTATTAATACATTGTACATTACTTGAATGAGAATTATTACAAATTTACATTGTTATCTTGTTTGTATTCAATAAATCATTCCTCATCATGCCAATTTTAGATAAACTGTTAGTAGTCACTACAATATAGAGATTTGCACAAAATTCTGTTAACTGATAGCACATAGGGTCGTAAGTTCAAATTCGAGTGCAACATTTGTTTAATATATGTGGCAATATTCGAGTGAAAGTTGCTTTTTAGCAGAACCCGGGATCAAAACGAAATTACATCAGTTTTTCATCCAGATAATTGAAAAAGGCCATCACAAAATGTAGTGATTATAAAAAAAATTGATCAGGAAAATCGTGCAAGGATTTGCAATTTTAAGAAAAAAAATTCAATTCAATTCAGATTTTGTCTAATAATTGTTGTTAATTTATAACAGTAATAAATTTCTAGACATAAAAATTCAACATTGAAATCACTACACATGATCTAGCGGTATAAAAAATTTAAAATGACTTACGACTGCGTAGTTTTTTTTTAAAATAATTTCACGATGTTTTATTTATTCATAGAAACTATAAAGTAACGGATATTGTTTACAATATCACAATTATTGCTCATGCTCATAATTAATTCTTTTCATACCTTGCTTTCATTGCGAAATCAATAACCATTAAAAATTTACATTGATATTTTTTATTGCCGATATTGTTCTCTAATTGCAAATAATACGTGTCAAAGGATATTAAATCATAATAATCAATGACGAATTGAACTTGAAAATTATTTACAATTTAGTTGGTGTGACAATTGAACCTATTGTAGCACAAGGAAATTACAACGAAATTTTTGAGGAATTTATACGACGGCGTTGTTAAAATATGTTGGCGATATGATGTATATTAGTCATCAAATATTGTTAATACTAATTAGTAATGAATCTTAAATTATTAAAATTAAACGTAGAGTATATATATTAGGGTGGTCCGTAATATGGACATTTTCGAATTTCCTTGCTCCCAAGGGCTCAAATGGTTCCAAATTGATAGAAGCAATTCTCTGAAAGTTTTAGCTCTTAATATTGTTAGATAGTGCGCAATTCAATCAAAGTTTTGTATAGAGATAGCACGAAATTTTTCTAAAAAAATTTAAAAATGTTTTTAGATATAATTTAGCAAACAAATGAATGAATTTTTTTTTTAATTTTCAAAATTTTTTCCATGCTATTTCCATAGCATTCCAGTTTGATTCAGTTGCGCTCTATCTAAAACACTATATTAAGAGCTAAAACTTTCAAAGAATTGTTTTTTATCAATTTGGAAACATTTGAACCTTTGGGAACAAGAAAATTTGAAAATGTCCATATTAAAGACCACCCTAATATATATATATATATATATATATATATATATACATATATATTAAAACAATATGTAATATATTAAAATGAAGTAATATATGATGCAATAGAAATTTCCTCACGTTAACCTACCATAGTTGAAGTGAATTATTGTAAATATAATATACGATTCTATTATTCCTAACAAAGCATTAGTGATATTTAGATATTATAGATTGATTGAATGATTGTTAAAATTATAGGTACTTAACTCATGAATGCCTGCAGGCATCGAAGGTATAAGTAAAGCAGTCGAAGTAAACCTATATAAGAATTATATGAAAATAATAAGGAAAATAAAATAAATTCTTGAATAGCTGATATCATAATAGGTAGCTGCGTATGGTTTCCAAATATTTGCAATAGAAATAACCAAAGACGACAATATTGATTGCATTTTAATGGTATTCTAAAATTTTAAGTATCTATATGTTGAGAAAATAAATATACGTTTGCAGTCAAATTTTCGTATTACACGCAATTCAGAACAATAATATTAAAATTAAAAATAATATGCCAATGAAATATTTTTTATAATACAAATGTTCGATGTTTAATCTGGGATTAAGGTTTAACTTTAACTACCAACTAATTTAATTCGTTGGTATATTTCTAAAAAAATTGATTCGGCTTAACCAAAAGTTGCTCATCCCTGAATTAATGGGAAAGTAGTGTTGTTGCAATAAAGTATTACTATTGCTGCGGTGAAAACCGCATTTATATTATGTAACAATAAGAGCTCGTGTTAGAATATGTTGGCAAAAAATGTTTTCTAGCTTTCACAATAGCAAGTTCAGTTTCGAAGTAATAGAACAAATCATAAGGGATTGCTATATCGAGATAAACACACTCCTCCTTGAAACTTTGCTAAAAAAAATACTAAATCCTTGATTCGATACATAACATAAAATAAATTTGCTAAAGTAAATAGTATGATTTTAATATAATTAAGATTTTTTTATAATAGGGTGATTTTTACACGTGCCCTGAAATAGACAACAAGTAGAACTATAGGGAAACAAAACTTTAAAAATTTAAAATCGTCTGACCATTGACAGAGATTAAAAAAATTAACATATTTTAATGTGCCATGAATTTTCAGTATATTTTAACAATTAGATTATAAATACTATCTATCAGCTGAAAGTGAATATTGAAAAAAAAAATAATGATAATACAAGGATTAAACTAGCTGTAAGTGGAATTCTGTCTTGAGGCATTTATGGCATCGTGCCTTAAGGCAAATTGCTGGAACTTCCCGTACCGAAATGTTCGAGGAATACTGAATGTTTTCAAATAGATTATTATAAATATTGTAACATTGTCTAATATTTATGAGAATTATATAAACTGAATTGCAGAGTTGAAAATATTTGTAAAGTATATTAGAACTATAGCCAGAATTAAAAATAAAATCTGAAATATTTTTGATAAAACTAAAAAAAAAAAAAAAAAAAAAAAAAAAAAAAAAAATTGAACAAAATTTTTTTTTCCAAAATCAATTATTTTGTTAAGACAAGCAGAAAGTTCTTTGAATCATTTAAATCGGACGCTTAGTTCTCTCAAAACTGCCATTTTTTACATATTTAGCTCCATATCTTCGAAATGGCTGGGCCTGCCTTTGCCAAAAACTAATAAGCACTTCTCCCAATCATTACTAATTGAATGCTTTTTAGATCATTCAAATCAGATACTCCGTTCTCTCAAAAATTCGATTTCTATTTTCTGCACTCTTTGCTCCGTATCTCCGAAACGGCTGGACCTGCCTTTGCCAAAAACTAATCAGCTCTTTTCCTATCAATAGGAATCGAATGTTTTTTGAACCATTCAAATCGGTTGATCCGTGCGCCCTAAAACGTGACTGGAAATTTGTATCCATACATACATACACACACACACACACACACACACAACACACACACACACCACACATCCATTTTTCTGAGGTATGCCAAAACGTTCAAAAACCTTCAAACGTCGAGAAATGTTAAAATTTTCAATTCCGATTTTCGGCCCATTACAATAACTTACCCTACGGGAAGTTAATAAATGAATAAAATGATAGTCAAATAATAATAATAATAATAAAAATAAAAATAACAATAATTGTAAATAATTATTATAAGTAACTTGTATGGAACATATCTCTCTGTATAACAGAAAAAAGAACTAATGGGGTGTATGGCATCGTGCCTTAAGGCAAATTGCTGGAATTTCCCGTAACTTAACGAAATGTTTGAAGAATACTGAATGTTTTCAAATAGATTATTATTAATATTGTAACATTGTCTAATATTTATTAGAATTATATAAACTGAATTGCAAAGTTGAAATTATTTGTTTAAAGTATATTAGAACTATAGTCCGAATTAAAAATAAAATCTTTTCTTTTCCAAAAACTAATAAACACTTCTCCCAATCATTACTAATTGAATGTTTTTTAGATCATTCAAATCGGATACTCCGTTTTCACAAAAACTCGATTTCTATTTTCTGCACTCTTTGCTCCGTATCTCCGAAACGACTAGACCTGCCTTTGCCAAAAACTAATCAGCTCTTCTCCCTATCAATAGTTGTTTGAACCATTCAAATTGGTTGATCCGTGCGCTCGAAAACATGACTGGAAATTTTTGGATCCATACATACATACATACACACACACACACACACATCCATTTTTTCTGAGGTATGCCAAAATGTTCCGAAACCTTCAAGAGCAGCTTTGAAAGCAAAGAGCTCTATGGAAAACACTCTTTAAATAGCCTCGAGGGCTTTTTGCAGTGTTTTCTTACATTTATGTTTAGATAATTGAAATGATGCATTTTCATATCATTCCATTCAAATTGAATTACAACGAATTTGAATATAGAGTTTATCAAATATTTCCCTAGAGTATTTACTGCTTCTTTTTGAATAAATATTAGGCAATGCAAACATCATTTTGAAAAAATAGATATCAGCATCAGCACAAATGCATCAGCGGTACAAATAATGTATACCTTAAATTTCCTACAGCAATAAAACGATTTCTACGATTTCCAATCCTAAAAAACTCCTTTTGTACGTTACCCTCGATTCAAAAACATCTCAAATAAATACAAACTATATGCAAAATCAATCGTTTCAATAAACAATTTTTGACTGATATATGCTAACTAATAATTATTATCATTGTTAAATGTTAATTAATATAACTGATCTATTTTTGATTCATTTTATAAGTTTTGGCGCACCCTGTGTCAGACATCTTACCATTTGGCGCCAATATTTTTGGTTCATTTTATAAGTTTTGACGCACCCTGTGTCAGACATCTTACCATTTGGCGCCAATATTTTTGGTTCATTTTATAAGTTTTGGCGCACCCTGTGTCAGATATCTGTTAGCAAATGTTAATTTTGCGTTGATCTAATTAATATATTTTGCATTTTGATAAAATATACCAAGACCAGGTTAATCAACATATATTTATTCTCCACAGGCTTACAAGATGCGTTCCTCAAACTCTGTCCAGATAGCCCGCATCGTGGCCATCACCGTGGTAACTTCCAGTTTTATCCTAGGATGCTTCATCCTGGCCTCGAGCTATTTGACGGCACGCGCTTCCTGCGAGCAACTCCAGCAATTGGATGCTGTTCTCGAAAAGGAACTGATGTTGGAAGCCAGACACTTGCAGCCGGAAGCTTTGATCCAGGTCAGTGGTGTATTAACAATAGATTCAATGCGTCCATTGTCTAATGTAGATTGCAGACAAAAATCCAAAGCGGTAATAAAGATGATAGATGATGGATTTTAGAACACCATTCATTTTTTTTTCGTACCATAGAATTTTTTTTCAAGACCATTTTATTTTTAGATATTGTTAAATTTAGAGTTTTTAGGTTTCAAATCATTTAAACAAAACAATTTATTGTCAATATATCTATTTTGGCACGAGCCTTACCTGAAATAATAACGTTTCCTAAGATAGGACATCACGTATCATTAGTTTCGAAACCCTTTTGTACTTCTTTCGAAGAACTTTTATCAGTTTTTACTTTTCTTTTGAATTTTCAAATACCAATTAAGGGGGTATTCTAGTGTAGAAATTCAAAAAAATCGATTTTATTTATTTCATATTTTCAAAGTTTAATTATCTAAGAATATGGGTACGAGAAGGTTTTTGAAAATTTGAATTATTTTCGGAGATATATGCATTTTACTGACTCGGTCACCATACTGGTTTGGCTTCACGCAAAACTTTAAATGCGTTTTTCTCAGAACAGACTTTTTCACTACTGTTGACACGATTTCTCGAGTTCTACTCGACCGATTCACTTGAACTAGGATTATCCCCAAATTCCAATTTTTACTATTTTTAAAAAATTCGAGAAACTCAAAAAAACAGTAAAAAAAACACTTTTTTTCAAACAGTCGCCAATTTAAAAAAAAAATCTTTTTACTCATTGCTAGTTCAGGCGATTGCGACATCATTGTAGATTAATAATCTGTTAATTTTTTGCATTTCCGATGGCTAGGAGGGCTGAAACCATGTCAAGACTTTGGTGCCAATTTTTTTGAGACTACCCACTTTATTAGCTGCCAGTTTTTACAATTTCCAACTTTTTTATTTTTTAACTTCCCGTAGGGTAAGTTATAGTAATCGTCCAAAAATCGAAATCAAAAATTTTTACATTTCTCGACGTTTTGAAGGTTTCTGAACATTTTGGCATACTTCAGAAAAAATGGATGTGTGTGTGTGTGTTTTGTATGTCCGCTTTTTTTCGTCCACGTTTTCGGGCGCACGGATCAACCGATTTGAATGGTTTAAAAAACATTCGATTCCTATTGATAGGGAGATGTGCTGATTAGTTTTTGGCAAAGGCAGGTCCAGCCGTTACGGAGATATGGAGCAAAGAGTGCAGAAAATAGAAAGCGAGTTTTTGAGGGAACGGATCAACCGATTGAATGGTTTAAAAAACATTCGATTTCTATTGATAGGGAGATGTGCTGGTTAGTTTTTGGCAAAGGTAGGCCCAGCGGTTCCGGAAATACAGAGCTAAATGTTAAAAAAATGGCAGTTTTTGAGAGAACTAAGTGTCCGATTTAATTACTTAAAGAACTTTCTGCTTGTTTCAACAAAAATATGATTTTGGAAAAAAAATTTTTTGTTTCTAATTTTTTTTCAAAAATTTTTTTTTGTAATTTTGGATTAAAAATTCAAAAAATCACCCAAGCTAAGCACAGTCTAAGCGCCACTCTGGTACAAATGTTTACCCAAGTGCGTTTAGACTGTTCATGTACTGGGGCACTTTTTCAATTTTGTGAAAATTATTGAAAAATGTGAAAATGCCGCCAAGCTAAGCACAGTATAAGTGAAAATGTCGCACAGAATTATTTGCAAATACGTTTAGACTGTGACTATGCGGGAGCACTTTTTCAATTTGTGGAAATTTGGCAAATATTTTTTTTTAAATTTGATTCGAAATGAAATGACGATTGTTTAATGTTCTGGAGATGATAAATTGATTTATTTATAATTAACTTTCCGTAGGGTGAGTTATAGTAATCGCACAAAAATCGAAAATGAAAATTTTTATATATCTTTACGTTTCAAAGGTTTCTGAATATATTGGCATACCTTAGAGAAATTGATGTATGTGTGTGTATGTGTGTGTGTGTGTGCGTGCATTTGTGTATGTTCAGATACAAATTTTCGTCGACGATTTCGGGAACCGGGATGAAGCAATTTGAATAATTCAAAAAACATTCGATTCGTATTGATAAGGAGCGTGCTGATTAGTTTTTGTGAAAGGCAGGTCCGTATTTGTATAATTCAAAAAACATTTTACTTGCATTATCAAGATGAAGATTTGATCAAATTTTCATGAAAATAGGTCTAGCGGTTTCGGAGATCTAGTAAAAGGAGTAAAAAAAAAATAACATTTGGCGGTCAACAATAATCATTAGACATTAGACATATGCACATCAAATTATCAGATATTTTATAGAGATTTTAACAATAAGTATACATTTTGTTAACATTTCTATGGGTTCCGTACCAATGCTTATGCGTTAGACAGCGACGCGGCGCTTACGCGCTTCGATATTTAGTCTCTATGCATTAAGCAGGACGATTGCTTTGAAAAAAAGTTCAGAATTTCCAAATAATTTCAAAATAAATTTTTCAACAAAATGTTAGTTTTTGTCAAAAATTTTATAGTTCCTCAAAAATCTATTTTTTTTCAGAGTAAATTTTTTCAAAATGTTTCAAAAAAAAAAATAATTTTTTGGTACGGGAAGTTCCAGCAATTTGCCTTAAGGCACGATGCCACGCGCCCCACTAGTTAATTTTGTTTTG
>NW_020539726.1:22691405-22713556 GCF_003426905.1 Ctenocephalides felis
AAATTATTGCAACTTCTTAATGCAAATAATAATAATAATAATAATTGATAGTGTACAATTATCTATTATATAAAAATAACCCGGGTTTTCCTTCCTGACGATATAACTCCAGAACGCACGAACCGATTTCGACGATTTTGCATTCGTTGGAAAGGTCTCGGACTCCGTGAGGTTTATAGAAGAAAGATTTCAACAGAAAAGCGGAAAACACTTTTTTCACATACAGCGTCATCTCTAATACTTAGCATGTACTACAAACTAATATTTTTGTTTGACTGCTACTCATTTGTTTGACAGCTACTTATTGTTCTCTTCTCAGTTAATTTCATGTGACAAACCGGCATTGTGTTCACTGTGAAATTGTGAAAAAAGTAAAAAAATATACGTTATTCGTTTCCTAACATTTCAATTGGAAACCATCAAATCAATCACGTGTTTTGTGCAAATTTTTATTCAATTTCAACAGCAGGCAATTTTTTTCTTCATCATTTAATCTACCTCAGCCAGATTAGTTGATCACTCGATGGAGTGGCAGCTATTGAAATTTTTAAAATTCAGCCAATTTATTATGTGTGTATGTATGACTGTGTGTGAGTATGTTTACTGTGTGAGTGAGTTTAAACATAAGCACAATAGCTCATAGAATTTTGTAAATTCTGATTGCTGTAAATAAAGTATAAAAAAAAATCTTTTAATCACCAAACGAAATGTTACATAAAATGAAACCATCTGGTGGTGAAACGGAGTTCGTCCGGTTCGCCAGTTATTCATATAATGGATTTTTCCAAAACAAATACTCATCAGTTAGACATTATTAATTTATGTGATTCACCTCCACTATTTCTCTATATTTGCTGTCAATCAAAATCACGTTTTTACAATGTCAGTCCAAAAACTGCAATTATAAATATTTCCAGAGCACATTGAATGCAACTATGTTTGCTGTTTTTCGATATATTTTACCATTGCGACAAAAAAGGACCATTTTTGTATATTTTTTGCAAAGTTGAAAATTGGTGTATCTGATTTTTCTAAATAACCTTTGAAATGATCTTTATAATATAACTACCCAGGTGATATAAATCTGATGCAACTTATACTAATCACCGAACTACGTCAATAATTACAATCATCAAACCAATCTATTTTTCTAATAACCATGTACTTTTGATTTTGAACTTGATTTCGGAAAATTATTCCTCTGACCTCGGTCTTCAGTATTTTAGATGTCCATTGATGAGATATTCGAATGGCGTATAAACATTATTAGCATAAATCTGTCCCGGACATTTGCAGACGTAACCAGGAAGTGTTTTTGATGTAATATGACTAGTTATAAATTTATAATGATATTTTCTGGAGTGACATTGCGACTACCATTGTGAAAACGTGATTTTGATTGTCAGCAAATATAGAT
This sequence comes from Ctenocephalides felis, assembly GCF_003426905.1. Lineage (NCBI taxonomy): Eukaryota > Metazoa > Arthropoda > Insecta > Siphonaptera > Pulicidae > Ctenocephalides > Ctenocephalides felis. The sequence continues at coordinate 22,692,823 of NW_020539726.1, forward strand.
AAATAGTTGAGTTGGAGCACGTGAATTAATGTTGTCTGGCTGATGCGTATTTGCATAGGAAAAATCCATTATTAGAAAAATAATTGAATAAATGAATTCTTTTCAATTGCAAAAATGCTTTATACATAGAGAAACATAGAAAATCTCCTTATTATTCAGTAATATAATTTTACATACAGAAAATAATAATAAAGTTATTTGTTTAAAATAAACGTCTTAAAAAACTACAAAAAGAGAGTCACTAACGCTATGAAATTTTCTCATTTATTCAAGTTCCTTTAGTTAAATTTACATTATTCATTATTTTCAAAACTAAATAACTGGAAAGAAATACTCCATTAAGGATTCCATAACAAAATTAATCATAATATATGAATATTTTTATCAAAAGTAATTAGTTTTGAGCAGTCCACCATCAGTTACTCTACAATAGTGATGATAAAATTTATAACTAGATATAGATAGTAAGATTCTACTTTGGTTACAATATATTTTCCAAATGTTTAATGAAATTATATTGATACATGTAATATAAATATTTCATTTCAATATAGTTCATTTAATGTTCGTAATTTCACAGTTGCTAAAGTTTATTTTTGGCATAAGTACTTAATGTTCAAAATATAATTTCATTTGTTATAAATTAACTTCTGCGCAAGAAATGGCTATTGAACCACGTAATTCAAAAACATTAATATTTATCGTTGACATTTGTAATAACAATAATAATTAGCAGTCCTATAATATAGTTTCCATAATATAAATAGCAAATGTGTTTTCGTATCGCTATAATGACTTTTTGCTGTTATATAAGTTTCATTAACTCGAGTATAATTCAAAACAATCACGAGTTTGTTTTTATATGATTGCAATTTTCATAATCGGCAACCGGATAACAAATCGTAAATAAACAAGTGATTGTATTTGTTTGAAATATTTGAAGTAAAAATAATATCCTGAATAATAATTGTGTTTGCGATAAGAATGTAATAATAAGTTTTGTTGGTGAAAAATAAATAATACTTCAAAAATTAAAATTATGAGTACATTGAAGACTAAAAAATAAAGTACTAAAAATACTTTTAATTAAATCTACTCGTTGCTCAATACACGTTTATCTACCCATATTTATTGCACAAAATTTCAAGAAACTTAAAGTTAACTATTGTTATAGTTATAGTTATAGTTATATATTAACCCATGTTCCATAATTTGATATTTCTGATACTACAGGATATGGCGATAGACATTCTAAGAGTCTAAAAAATATCTTATAGAACCATGTTTGCAAAATTTCAAACTAATACAAATTTTAGTATAAAAAATAATCTTTATTCATATTTGTGAATATATAACAACAATTTCTACCACATGATACAGTAAAAAATAAAGAAAGCTCTCTACGTCGTGCCTAGTCATTAAGAAAATAACAGTAAATAAAAAAGTCATTTATCTAATTGCGTACAACATTTTAAATTAACATCTCACACAAATGCAATAATAATGCAATAAACAAACGACACGACGTTGAATTTCACAATTGGCATCTTCATTAACCAGACGGAATGGTACTAGTTTATATAAATGTTAAAAGTAATGTTTTTCGTTGAAAAGTCCATGAATAAAGTAGAAACTAGAGAGATATATGTTATATATGAACTTTATCTAAATTAAATATTTGTGCTATATAAACATGCAACATGCTTTTTTTTTAAAAAAAATTTTTGAACTTGCCTTAAATTTTTAAGATGATAATTGAATAAATTTGTTGAGGTTTGCAAGATTTTTTTCTAATTAGTTCTGAATTAACTTTTGACTAGTTGCATAATGAACGATCAAAGTTTTGAAATTGGTATTGATTCTTTACCTTATTAATACTGTAAAAAACTCATCATACATATAAAAATCTATACATGAAAACATCGAAACTCCACCGAATTTAAATTATTTTTTTTAAGAATACAGAATTTGAAACTTGTATACATATAAATAGCTTAAAAAACAGTCTCATTTACTGAATAAATTTGTAATATATATTAATATAAAACTATTTATAAAAATCATTTCTTTCAAGCTGCTTTTAATTTTCAAGATGATAAATAGATATAATAAATCAGTAAACTTGAGTAAAAAATTGTTTCTTACACATTATCATATAATTATATGAGTTTGATAGTGTGTAAAAAAAGAATTTTTTTACTCAAAATTACTGATTTAATCGATCTATTTATGGAATAGATCCAATCAGCTTTCAAGATCATATAAACGGTATTAAATCAATATCAATTATGTTAAACAAAGCAAAACTAAAGTCGACAAACTGTCTACATTGCACGGTCTACATTGCTACTTTTCCATATAAAACATATTTTTAATATTTATTATTCAAGGATTATTGAATCTATGAATAATTAGAAATAAATAGCTATCTATTGAATGCTATCTATTGAACAATTGTAAATAAATAGCTAAATAAAATAAATTAATTAGAAATTTATAATTTAAAAACTATTTTTTACATTTTCTAATAGAATTAGAAATAGAGATTGTAATTTAATATCATTAATAAATTAGACGGCCAGTATATAATTGTACATAAATGTTTACAACTGATTTAAAATTATATTTTTAATATTATATAGCGCAAAATTTTAGACAAAAAATATTATTTCATGAAAATAAATTAGCTGCTTAATTGCATGACATGACTCACCCTTTTAGACTCAAAAGGACAAAAATGATAAAATTAATTCTTGAGATTTGAGTTAGTTTATACTGTATTGTTTAATTTTTATTGTTAGTTTAACTATTATTATATTTTTTTTTTATTATTTGTTTCTTTGTAATTTGGTAATGTAATGTTTATAATATGTCCCAAAAAATATGATATAAATTCACTGGGTAGCCTTTTAAAAACATTATTGAACTTTATCACTTCAGTTACTCACAAGGGCTTCATAAGAGAGTTCGTAATTCATATTGGTAAAATAAAATATAATATGCACATAAAACTTGAACAAAGTAGTAATATTATAAGGCAATTATCGACGATTAAAAATTAACTGCAGAAATTCATGCAAATCATCAGGTTATCACAATTTATTTATTTACATAAAACTTGAAGAAGGTAACAATTTATTGATATTATTTATTTTTTTGGTAATACTATATATGGCATAATCGGTGGTTTTTGATTCAATTGAGTAATTCATGATGAAGTTATAAAATTTATATTTTTTTTAGTAATCGAAAAATGTATTGCAAGATACTAGCATTTAGAAAAATATATGCCAATTGTTTATAATTGTTCATATCTACTTGGATAATAAATGTAGAAACACTGAATTCTACGTCGTGTATGCACGCAATAAGCAACATATCCAACTTATAATAAAATTGTCGTACAAATGTCGTACAAGGAGAAATATATGGTCAAATGATTATTATTTTTACTTTGCGGATGAAGAAACCATGACCGCTTTTAAATAGAGTCTGTGGTTATTATTTATATGATACATTCAGTAATAAATCTCAGGTATTGTAAAAAAATTAGAGAATATAATTATAAGATTATAATTGCGTTTTTTGCAAATGATAAGAAAACTAGCTGGTTTTCTATGATTTTCTAATAAAAAGTGCGTTTTTCTCTTTTTAAATTTAAATATAGAATGCAATCTATATAATAATAAATATAGAATAAATTCATTTGAAATTAGACATTAACAACCCAGAGCAATCCTTAATTATTTTTTGGTTTTTCAGTTAATACAAGAGATAGTACCAGAAAATACTGAATATCTAATTTTACAAATTGAAATGAAATTCATATATTTAAACCATATAATAATTCTGAATTATTCTAACACAAAATATGATATTATGAATATGTAATCCAATAAGCATCGAATACTACTCAAAAATGTTTCTACAAAAAATAAATGTGAATTTATTAACTAAACTGCGCTGAAATACAATTTTAGTTTAAATCCAAGTTAATTAAGTTATGATTATATTTATTGTTAAATAGATTTAAATGCTAATTTTAACCACATAGGTTTATTATATTTAACATTGATGCTTACTCTCAATTTTAAATATGAATTATCTAAAGAAATTAAAATAAATTACATTATTAAAAGTTTATGTATCTGCAAATAATACAGCTAAGAAATAATATGAAGAAATTCTATCAAAATATGTTTAAAACATAATGATTTTGAAAGTTATGTTTTAATATTCAATTAATGTTCTTAGAGAAATTGACAATTTTGCATTAGAAAATTCTAATTGAAGATTTTATAAATTTTGATAATTTCGCAAATTTTGACCAAAACGATAGTTATTGCTTAATACAGATGCAACTAAAAAGTATTATAGGGTAGGGCGGGGCTAGTTGAGCAAATTTTTACTTAAACGGATGTAGCTTCTCAATGAAAAGTCTCAATAAATTGCTATACGGCTTAATAGATTTATTGTTTATCGCTTAACAAAATTGTTAATACTATTTTTTGGTAATAAGTAAAATTTAAAAGCTACAGCTGTTTAAATGCAAAAAGTCAAGTATGCTCAATGTGCCCCATAGGTGGGGCAAGTTGAGCACTAAGAAAATATAATGAAATCATAGGTTCAATGTCGATTAGTGATGAAATAAACTAAGTTTTTAATAACCAGTTCTATATTTATAGTCTTTATTGACAGAGAAAACAAAACTTATAGTAATTTTGCCTTGAATAATTAACGAAAAGTAGAATCAACAAAACAATATCGTATCTTAGGAATTATTTTACCATTATATTCAGTATTTTTGTTTAAAATCATTATTTTTTATATTATTACATATAGACTTAGCTTAAATCTTAAAAATAATAATTAATTTCTGGAAGTTAATGGTAATTGTCTTAGTGACAGAACAAGTTTAGCAACTATGCTCAGCTAACCCCAACTCGGAATTTTAAAATAAAAGTGACTTTATAAAAAAACCGTGAGAATTATACACAGAAGCTCTGTGCATATTAAAAGTACTATAATTATAGGGAAAAATAGCATTTACCTGATTAAAAATAAATAACTTTTGACTGAACCAGACGAAAACTCGTGATGAATTACTTTTTTACTTTTTGGTCTCAAAATAAACAAAACGGCCGTGAGCCTCACTCATTTGTCCAGCGGCCACTAGCGATCGCGGGATGTTTATTTCTCCCAAATCTCTATCTTTCCGCCATATAATGCCTAAACACACGATGAATAGTTTTCGAGATATTTCGATTGCTCAACTTGCCCCTATGCTCAACTAGCCCCGCTCTACCCTATTTAATAAGAAGTCCCAGTTCTTCAAATTCGGTGACTCATAATCATTAAAAGTTTTCATTACGTAGTAATTCTGTATCTATTTTATTCATCAGTAGAAAAAAAAAATAGTTAACTAGAAAAATAAATCTGTGTGTAAGCTTTCTAAAGCTTTTATGACCCAATTGCAATATTTAACAAAAAATAATTGTTACTACTATATTCAGACGTTTTTATAATACAAATTTGCTAAATTTTCATTGCGATAATAAATATATTAAGTAGTTAAAGTATCAATACCACAATATGACAATGATATAATTTACCTTGATATGATTTATATAATTATATGTGATATATTACCCGTAACATATATTCTTGACATGTTTATCAGCATGCCCAAAAGTGTGAAATTGAGTGCATTAAATTAATATAATAATATGCTAAAAAGTGTATCATGAACTAGATTATTTATTTTATTGAGGGCATATAGCATATTATATTTCAACGCCTACAAAGATTACATAACAAACGGTGCATTTATTGATATCCTATATAATAGTTATCATTGGTGATCTCATTTATTTGGTATTTTAAAAAGTTTCATAATTTATCTGCACTTTTAGAAAAAAAATCTCACAATAGATGTGATTGTCAAAATGAAATAAATGTGATTTTCAAATCAATAAAATGGGTGCCTACAAAATTTATTCATCATAGTCAAAAACAAAGAATCTATTGCATTGAATGTTACTTCTACAGTGAAATTTGTTTCGGAATAGTCATATTTTTTCGACTTAAGCAATAATAAGTAAAAAAAAATGTTATTGAAAATTGGATTAATTATTTAATAATACCTTGTATTTTACTTGAATGAAAATTATTACAAACTTACATTGTTATCTTGTTTGTATTCAATAATCGTTCCTCATCATGCCAATTGAAGATAAACTGCAATTACTACAATATAGAGATTTGCACAAAATTCTGTTTACTGATAGCACAAAGGGTCGTAAGTTCAAATTCGAGTGCAACATTTGTTTAAATATGTGGCAATATTCGAGTGAAAGTTGCTTTTTAGCAGAACCCGGGATCAAAATAAAATTACATTAGTTTTCAACCAGATAATTGAATATGCTCACCTTCACAAATGATTAAAAGAAATTTGACCAGGAAAATCGTGCAAGGATTTGCAATAAATTTAGGAAAAATAAATTCAATTATTTCAATTCAACTCAATTCAGATTTTGTCTATGTGATTGTTGCTAATTTATAACAGCAATAACAATCTAGACATGAAATTTAAACATTGATATCACTACACATGATCTAGCGGTATAATAAATTTAAAATGACTTACGACTGCGTGGTTTTTTATAAAATAATTTCACGATGATTTATTTATTCATAGAAACTATAAAGCAACGGATATTGTTTACAATATCACAATTATTGCTCATGCTCATAATTAATTCTTTTCATACCTTGCTTTTATTGCGAAATCAATAACCATTTAAAATTTACATTGATATTTTTTATTGCCGATATTGTTCTCTAATTGCAAATAATACGTATCAGAGGACAATAAATATTTATAATTAATGAAAAATTAAACTTGAAAATTGTTTACAATTTAGTTGGTGTGATAATTAAACCTATTGTAGCACAAAGAAATTACAACAAAATTTTGAGGAATTTATACGAAGGCTTTGTTTTTAAAATATGTTAGCGACATTAGTCATCCAAAATTGGTCATGCAAATTAGTCACGAATCTTAAATTATCAAAATTAAACGTAGAGTAATATATATATATATACAATATGAATGAAGTATTATATGATGCAATGAAAATTTCCTCACGTTAATCTACCATAGTTGAAGTGAATTATTTATTATTCCTAACAAAGCATTAGTGATATTTAGATATTATAGATTGATTGAATGATTGTTAAAATTATAGGTACTTAACTCATGAATGCCTGCAGGCATCGAAGGTATAAAGCAGTCGAAGTAAACCTTTACTAAAAATTAATAAAAATAATAAATAAATCCTGGAATAGGTCATATCATAAAATATAGCTCAGTATGGTTTCAAAATTTCACCAAAAAATGATTCAAAATGACCAAATTTGACAATTTTGTTTTTAAAATTTTAAGTAATATTAGGAAAATGATATGCGTTTTTAGTCAAATTTTCATATTATACTTAATTCAGCACACTGATTAACTAAAAATAATATGTCAGTAAAACATGTTTGAAAACACGCTCGAAGTTTTTATGTAGGGTAACTTTTTTACTGGTTTACTGTATAAGCATAAATAATTTGTTGGTATATTTTTAAAAAAAATTATCCAACTTCGCCAAAAGTTGCTCATCCCTGAATTAATGGGAAAGTAGTGTTGTTGCAATAAAGTATTACTATTGCTGCGGTGAAAACCGCATTTATATTATGTAACAATAAGAGCTCGTGTTAGAATATGTTGGCAAAAAATGTTTTCTAGCTTTCACAATAGTAAGTTCAGTTTCGAAGTACTTGAACAAATCATAAGGATTGCTATATCAAGATTAACACACTCCTCCTTGAAACTTTGCTAAAAAATGACCGATTCCTTGATTCGATAAATAACGTGAAATAATTTCCTATTATAAATAGTATAATTTTAGGGCATTTTAAAGTTTTATAAAGTTTTTTTTCTTATAGAGTGATATTTACACCTGTCCTAAAATGGATAAGTAGAACTGTAGGGAAAAAATAACTTCAAAATCATAAAATCGTCTGACCATTGACAGAGATTAAAAAAACTGACATATTTTAATGTGTCCTGATTTTTTTTTATTATTCACAGTATATTTCAACAATTAGATTATAAATACAATCTATCAGCTGAAAGTGAATGTTTAAGAAGAAAAAAATAAAAGGATTAAACAAATGAGTAAATGATAGTAAAATAATAATGATAATAAAATTAACAATATCAATAATAATAACAATAATAATAATAAGTAACTTGTGTGGAAGATTTTTCTCTGTATAACAAAAACAAAATTATGTTGTTGGTTCCGGCAGATCACTCAGCCATTTTCTCTTTAGTCACCTTAATTTTTCGGCTGACTGTTCTAATTGTATTTCAGGACGAATTTTTAAGTAAAAAATATTGGCAGTATTAAATAAAATTCAGATTGTGCAACAAATTGAATAGGGAATGCAAACAGTGTGTCAAAAAAGCTTTGAAAGCAAAGAGCTCTATGGAAAACACTCTTTAAATAGCCTCGAGGGCTTTTTGCAGTGCTTTCTACATTTATGTTTAGATAATTGAAATGATGCATTTTCATATCATTCCATTCAAATTAAATTACAACGAATTTGAAGATAGAGTTTATCAAATATTTCCCTAGAGTATTTACTGCTTCTTTTGAACAAATATTAGGCAATGTAAATATCATTTTGAAAAAATAGATATCGGCATCAGCACAATTGCATCAGCTGTACAAATAATGCGTATCTTAAGTTTCCTACAATTTCTACGATTTTCAATCCTAAAAAACTTTATTTGTACGTTACTCTCGATTAAGAAACATTTTTTGCATAAATACATGCTATATGCAAAATCAATCGGTTCAATAAAAAAAATTTGACTGATATACGCTAACTAATAATTATTATCAATGTTCAGTGTTAATTAATATGAATAATAAATGGTTGGTGTAATTATTGAACATAGTATATTAACATTGCTATATAATAGACACCCAATATATTGGCATAAAAGCATAATGATTTTTTTTTTGATAAAAAAAATCCAAAAAACAATCTATTAACTGTGCGTGTGTTGTCTCTATAATTTTATATGTTTATATTATATTGATACCAAAAATGAGTGAAAAAATATAAAATACATGTCAATCATTAATATTTTTGAAGTATAAAAAAACAAGTATAAGTTTAATAGTGGATTAGGGAATGCAATACCGATGAAAAATTTCAACACCGGTATTTCGGTAATTTTTCATTTTAAAACCGGAATACCGGTAAATTACCGGTATTTTTATTATCTTAAACAAACGTAAACAAATTGAAAGTTACTAGTACAAAATAAAAAAATGATATACAACTACAACTATATTCAACTAAACAATAAAATAAAAAACAATAAGTTTATTTTAAATAATAATTTAACAAAATTATATCCAATTTAATTAATTCATCATCACTATCGAGTATATTGAGTACTTTTCACCAAAAACAAACTTATGAGTAAGAAAGACCAAAAACTCATAAAAGATCATATTACATTATTATAATAATCTGTATTGTCTGTATGTGATATGTTAAATTAGCATAATCTCTAATATTTAAAAAAAAAATTCTACACTAATTTAAGATTGGATACTTTGTCGAGATAAATAATAAGTTACTATAATTGTTGAGTATTGTTATTTAAAACAATGTATTTTCAAACTTCGACAAAATATTATTTTCAAACTTCGAAACGTTTTTGAAAAATAATATTTTATAATTGTAATAAGAAGCAAAAATATTTAGTACCTAAATATCATAATTATTATGTATAAAGTTAGAAAAAAATAAAGATTACGCAGAGGTAATCTGTATGATATAAAATATTTTGGTGCAAATATCACTTAAAAAACCGTTACATTTTTACATAAGATGAAACAAACTTGAAGATATAGCTGTATATGCGATTATGGAATCTAAAGATAAATTTGTTCAGAGAAATTTAAACTTTAGTGTATTATGTATCAAATAGCGCTTATGTAAAAATACCGAAAATACCGGTATTTTTGGGGTAAATACCGGTAAAAATACCGCCGAAAATCGGGCGGTTTACCGGTAATTCGGTATACCGGTATATCGGTATTGCATTCCCTATAGTGGATCATAAATATATGCCTCATCCGCACGTAATTTTCGAACACGCCTTTATGCGCTCTGCCCGGTTAACAATTTAATAATTTCCGGAATAAATGCTTATTGTCTCCATCACATTTCTCTTAGAGTTATTCCACTTTTATAAAGCACCAGCTCTCAGTTTAGATTTTGCGCTGATCTAATTAAATATTTCTGATAGAATATCAAAACCAGGTTTATCAACGTATATTAGGGCCAGCGGTTGCGATATCGGTTAGAGCGTGGGCTAGCACCAATAGACCCAGGTTCGTTGGTTCGATTCCCGCTACCGCCAAAATTGACATCAGGCAACTTTGATGTCAAATTTCCACTTGGGGTTATAGATCACAATATAATTCCAAGTGGAAATCGTCCTTCGTAGACATAGTTGCATACAATCATATGCACACTATTAGAAATAAGAGCTAATAAAACCCCCACACATAGGAGAATGATCAACCGATGGGTTGCTTCTCATATCAATACCTTAGGTCATAAGTCATACAACAAAAACAGCTTATAGAACAGTAATAAAGAGTTCTGATTGCTGTGGAAACAATAAAAAAATCAACGTATATTTATTCTCCAAAGGCTTACAAGATGCGTTCCTCAAACTCTGTCCAGATAGCCCCATCGTGGCCATCACCGTGGTAACTTCCAGTTTATCCTAGGATGTTTCATCCTGGCCTCGAGCTATCTGACGGCACGCGCTTCCTGCGAGCAACTCCAGCAATGGACGCTGTACTCGAAAAGGAACTGATGTTGGAAGCCAGACACTTGCAGCCGGAAGCTTTGATCCAGGTCAGTGGTGTATTACAATAGATTCTATGCGCCCATTGTCTAATGTAGATTGCAGACAAAAATCCAACGCGCTAATAAATATGATAGATGATGGATTTTAGAACACTATTCATTTTTTTTTTCATACCATAGAAATTTCATTCAAGACCATTTTATTTTAGATAATGTTACATTTAGAGTTTTTAGGTTCCAATTAATTTAATCAATCAATTTATTGTCAATATATCTATTTTGGCACGAGCCTTACCTGAAATAATAACGTTTCATAAGATAGGACATCACGTATCATTAGTTTCGAAACCCTTTTATACTTCTGTAAAATAACCTTTATCAGTTTTCACTTTTTTACCCAATATTCAACTAAGTTATTTATCAATACCAATTTGCTTACTGAACTGATTTTTGGTCATCTATCAAAGTACAGTATCTGGTATTACGTCTTTTTTGCAAAATTGCATCCTATACATTCTTTTCACTATGAAATCTTCACAAAACTGTTAAAATGCCTGAAGAATAATTTGGAAATTCATTCTCTAGACAAATAAAAATTCTATTATATTTGGATAGTAGATAGATAAGTAGATACACTATATTTACACGATAAATTTTATACAGTAGATTTTTTATTGTTTAATCGTTTTTACTTTTAGATAATAAAGTTTTTCATATATTTCTCGAACAAATTTCATTTTCTGTCATCTATCAAAGTACAGTATTTAGTATTTTGGCTTTTTTGTAAGAATTGAGCCCAATACATGTTTTTCTGCATACAATTTCCCAAAAACAACCAATATAGCCAATGAAGAATTTGATATTTTATTCTAAATTATGGATTAAAAAAAAATACCATTGTCTTTGTATGGATTTTTATACTAGAGATTTGTCATTTAAACGTTTTCATTTTTTGGTTATCGTTACATTTGACTTGAGTTTATGAATTTTCAAATTTATTTGAAAAAACCTAATTTAACAATTTTAAGTTAAGATATCAGCATTGAAATCTTTTTGAAATTTTTATCTTTTACTTTACTTGACAATCATATGATATATCAAATAATTTTCTTGCATATTAGACTTTTTATTTTAATTAATACATATAATTATTTAATTTCTTTGTATTAAAATTGCACCCAAAACATTCTTTTCTTACTAAATCTTCCGAACAAAATGAGTTTGCCAAAGCAGAATTTGGTAATTTATTTTCCTTTATCCAGTATCTTACGATTTTTAATTTATATTTTTTTCCTCAATGACTACTCCAATAAATTTACCGTTTTCGTGCTTTGTTCTTCATTTAAAATATAAATCAATCACAAAATAGTTTCACAGTTGCTCTCGGCAATGTTCTCATTCTCAGGCCATTTCAAGTTTCTGCTCACAGATAAATTTGATTTAAGATGGTTTAAAATATCATCTTAATGCAACTATAAAATCAATTTAATATAACACTGACAATGAGATATATAGTTCATTTGTAATAATAAAATATAAATTGTTATATTCAATAAAACTATCAAGATCTTGATAGTAGTCATTTATGATTGAAAGTAAATTACCATATCTGAGTTAAAAGTTTTACTGATATTTTAACATTATTTAGAGAACAATAATATTTCTCCACAAATTATGATAAATTAGAAATTTTATTATGATTTACTTATACATGTGAATCAGATAACCATGATTGCCTTCCTTGGGTTCTCAATAATAACTCTAATACAAATCTTTTAACTCTTATAAGAAAATATTTTTTATGTTGCTAAATTTATTTTTGTATGATTATCGGATTAAACAGCGATTAAAATTAAAGAGTTTATAATGGTTTATTAGAAATTAAAAAGTGTTAATTAATGAAACTACTTCAGATTTAAAAACACAATGTAAAATTGCTTCAAATTGAGATGATGCTACAATTCTATTAAATCTGATAGATGAAATATGAGGTAATCTATACCTAGATATTATAAATTTTAATAAATATTTTTAAAACCTGGTAAGATGACGACAAAAAAATATAATTTCATTATTTTGATTTACTTTACTACTGAAAAAATGCCATTTGTCAGAGAAAACAGATCATTAGACCTATGCACATCGAATCATCAGATATTTTATAGATAACTAATAATAAGAATAAATTTTGTTTACATTTCTAAAGGTTTTGTGAAAGTTCAAAATTTCCAAATTATTTCGAATTAAATTTTTCGAAAAAGTCAATTTTTTCAAAAAATTTCATGTCCAGAAAAATATTCTTTTCTTAAAGTTCTAATCTTTTTAAAAATTTTAATGTTTGGCACGGAAAGTTCCAAAAATTTGCCTTAAGGCACGATGCCATGCACCACTAGTTATTTATCATTGTATATAAATATTTTATTAATGAATATATTTTTTTACTCGACTATATCGACCATATACGATAGTACTTTTCATTTTTCATTGTTTCCAAACAAGAAAAGTGCATTGCACTCGTCGCGCTTACAGCTGATATTTGGTTTCACCAACGCAAAATCATTGGAGCGAATAAAGCCAGCTTTCGTTCCGCCATAGTAGCTAAATATTTGTGAATAAAATAATAGTACAATGTTTGTATTGCTAAATATGTGCGAAAAATATCCGGCAATGACGTCGATTCTAAATCAGCTTTCTTTTGCATAACAAAAGTCAATAAATGAATGGATTTGCCTAACTTTTTAATAAACAAACAAACGGACAAGTGGTATGTTTAATGATGAGTAATATAAATTATATTTACACAGAAATTTTTAATATTATTATTAGAAATTAGAAAGCATTAATTACATAGGTACACATTATAAAAAAGTTGTCTGTATTGGGTGTGCGGCTAATGTTTTCCAACGTACTTTTTACCGCAAAACACAGAAAAGTGATACCACTGGGCAAACTCCAATTTGGTCTCAAACATGTTGTCATTCATACTAAATATTTTTTGTATTTTAAAAACCGATTGGGTCAAATCGTATAAAAATGGTAGAAATTAAAAAAAAAAGCTACAAAATTTCAGATCTGGTAATTCTTGTGCTTCATAGTTAAAATCTTATAATTTCTCTTATTTCTTGGGTCTAATTACCTATTGAGTTTCAATTAAATGATCTTTTGATGTTTTTTTGTGTAATTCAACAGTATAGCAATACAGACAACTTTTTTATTTAGTATCAAATCAATTTTTCCAAACATTATATGAAAATGAAATATGTCTCATACACCTGTTCTTCAAAGAACAAAACAGTTTCTACACAATAATTTATTGTTACTCAGAATATTCAGTAAAAATGAATTTAAATTATTGTGAAAATATGACTTCAACACTGAATAAGCAACAGCACATATTAGGAACATTTCTATGAATTATGAGATTCGATTAAAATATAGATTTGTTGTTAAACAATAATTTTTTATTTTGCATAGCAAATATTGCATATTATAGAGTAACAGATTTTTAATACAAAACTAAAACATTTTGGTCCACACCAGCGAATGCACAAAATGCATGGCAAAAAATGAAAAAAAAAATCTGCTCTAGTAATTCTTCTGCTTGATAAATAAAATCCTATAATTTATGTCATTACCTGCCCCATTTTTCTATAGAGTTTTAATTAAATGATCTTTTGGTTTGGTTTGTGTAATTCAACAGTATAGCAATACACACTTATTTTGTGGACCTGTATTACAAATACATTTTTCCAATTTTATTATATGAAAATGAAATATATCTTATATACATGTTCTTCGAAGAACAAAACGGTTTCTACGTAATAATTAAAAAGTAAAAATAAATTTAAAAATTATTGTGAAAATTGACCTCAACACCTAATAAGGAGTAAGCACATATTAGGAACATTTCTATGAATAGTTAGATTTGATTAAAATATAGATTTGTTGTTAAAGAATATTTTTTATGTAAATATTGCATATTATAGAGTATTAGATTCTTAATACAAAACTGTTTTTATATTTTGTCTACACCAGCACATGCACAACGTTTATTTTTCCCAACGCCCCAAAGAAGTTTTGTCATCTTTTACTCTGATAAATAATCAAAAACAACAATCTTTATTATTACGTTATAACAAATTTATATTCATATTATTACAATCCATTACTATAATTTCTTCGAGCAAAATGACTATGAAAATTTGCTCCAAGTTCACTCGACAAAACAAATTGGCCAATAGTGTGTGAAGCGGAAGAACCTAATATAATTGTTTTCGGGAATGATTTTATCGTTCCGTTAATTAGAAAGAAAAAACTAAATCGAGCTCTAGAAAGCGAGGCACTTGAACTTTTTGATAAAAAGATTTGCTATTCAGCAAACAGGGCACAATCTGGAGCCAAATTATAAAACAATTGTTGATACAATTGATGATTGCATGTGATATCGAATACAAACTTACGAATAGATGAAAGCAAAATATTCTCCTTGAAAGTTTTTAATATTTTTTTTCATAACATTTATATGCTTTTTGAAGAACGAAGTTGATTCATTTTTTACTTATTTTGCTAACTTAAAGTGCATTTTTCCCTTACCTACGGCCCCAAATTGTGAAATTCAAGCTCATACAAAAACTATATATGAACAAATTTACTTTCATATATAAAATATTTTATAATCAGTTTATTTTCAAACTTTGATCTGTAGCACATTTTATAATATTTTGCATTCGCATATTTTGTTGTTCACATAGATAATTTCTTTCTCTTCATACTTTGATATTAATTAATAACTAGTGGGGTGGGTGGCATCGTGCCTTAAGGCAAATTGCTGAAACTTCCCGTACCGTAACGAAATGTTCGAGGATTGCTGAATGTTTTCAAATAGATTATTATAAATATTGTAACATTGTCTAATATTTATAAATATTATATAAACTGAATTGCAGAGTTGAAATTATTTGTAAAGTATATTAGAACTATAGTCAGAATTAAAAATAAATATTTTCGATATACAAAAAACTAAAAAAAAAAAAAAAAAATGGGACATTTTTTTTTTCAAAATCGATTATTTTGTTAAGACAAGCAGAAAGTTCTTTGAATCATTTAAATCGGACGCTTAGTTCTCTCAAAAACTGCCATTTTTTACATATTTAACTCCGTATCTTCAAAATGGCTGGGCCTGCCTTTGCGAAAAACTAATAACCACTTCTCCCAATCATTACTAATTGAATGTTTTTTAGATCATTCAAATTGGATACTCCGTTCTCTCAAAAATACGATTTCTATTTTCTGCACTCTTTGCTCCGTATCTCCGAAACGGCTGGACCTGCCTTTGCCAAAAACTAATCAGCTCTTTTCCCTATCAATAGGAATCGGATGTTTTTTGAACCATTCAAATCGGTTGATCCGTGCGCCCTAAAACGTGACTGGAAATTTGTATCCACACATACATACACACACACACACATCCATTTTTTTCTGAGGTATGCCAAAACGTTCAGAAACCTTCAAAACGTCGAGAAATGTAAAAATTTTCAATTCCGATTTTCGGCCCATTACAATAACTTACCCTACGGGAAGTTAAAAAATCTTTCGAGTTATGATTATGTTCATTACTACATCTTATTAGAAGTCATAGCATCTATATTAATTTAACAAGGAAAGGAAAATTCAAGTTACGTAGAATATAATTATTTATTTAATGGGATAAAAACATGAAAGTAAAGTATTATATTTACAAAGAATTATAATTAGAAATTACTCACCGATAACGTTGCTCGAAAAACTTTACTCTCAAATGAACCTTTGCAATCAACAACACAGTTATAAGGAAATAATAATTGTACAAAATAAATAATGATTGAGTGAGAATAAAGAAATGAATTTGATTATAAACATAAATAGTTGCATATACAAGAATATAATTGATATTAGTGTTAACATTACACGACAGTAAACAAAATGGATCAAATATAACTGGATATAAGGAAAATAAATGTGAATATTATAATATTAAAAAAAATCCTGCCCATCATAAAAAATTTAAAAAAATAATTATTGTTTTAAAATTGAGATTTTACTTCAGTG
Organism: Ctenocephalides felis; assembly: GCF_003426905.1. NCBI lineage: Eukaryota > Metazoa > Arthropoda > Insecta > Siphonaptera > Pulicidae > Ctenocephalides > Ctenocephalides felis. The sequence continues at coordinate 22,709,860 of NW_020539726.1, forward strand.
CTATAATAGTTTGAAAATTGCATATAGATTAAATATCTGAAGGATGATAATCTTTTTTCCTGAGAATACAGTCCTATCTGATATAACATGATGTCAAGGCATTCTACATCCATTCACATGAATCGCATATTAAATAATCTAGGTTATTATCAGCAAATGAACTAATTATTCTGAATGATGAATTGTAATACATATTTATATGTTATTGAATCTACAATGACTTATGATAATAAATTACTATTTTAATGATAGCAGCAGAAGTTTCCAGATCGACGAAAACATAAGTTACTTACATGAGGAGAACATTCACATTTTGCTATTTTCGAAATATTGTAATTCATTTATAATTCTCTACAAATAATCGACACAGAAATAAATTGACATAATTGATAGACCTTTGGGAACATAGAAGCCTTTCATAAAATTCGCCACAAAACTTCTATGAATGAATCATCATTATAAATCTATTAGTTATTATAGCATTTGATTTTTGTTCAACTTATGCTATTGTCTCAATTGTAGATTATTTGAAAATTTTTGAATAGATTCACAACTGTCCAAAATAGGACGTTTAGCAGATATGTTGTTTTAGAAAAGACATGGGATTTATAATAACATTTGGATGAAACGATCTAATAGTTGGATTCCATTCAACAGATAAATTTTGATTAAATTCTAATGAATATAATATGAAAACTGAAGGATGTTAAAAGTAAAATAACATATTACTGCTAGTTCCAAACAATACATTTCAGAAGAAAATGGGAAGACTCAGTAGGCAATAGTAGCTAAATTAAAAGATCACACTAAAATGCTGCTCATAAAATCGACCATAATTTCATATAACATTATTTAGTATTGTATAATATTACCATTTTGTGAAACAATATTTCATCGCGTGTTCTAACAAATCATGTAAATTTCACTTAATGGGTTATGCGTCATTAATTATGATTCTGAGGAGTTCGTAGAAACATATGCAGTTTCTTGCGCTGTCGCATAATATAATGATTTTCTAAACACATGTATTTGGGTCGCATCTAAAGTCTAATCTGCCAATCTAAAATAAAACTGAGTCTTGTTGTCTAATGGCCGACGAAGCCGTCAGCACAAGAGATGTTTGTTTTGTTAACTATGTCAATTTTGTGAAAGTCGTCTGATGCTCCTACATATTCTGGAGTGACTATCAGTACATACATCGCAATTGGTAGCCACTTATAAATCAGGGGATTATCATGTTCATGAAATGAAGTTATTGAAGACTTTGTAAACGAGTGAATAAAAGTTTTTGTACCGGAGTGATGTATAGCAATTGCAATGCATTGCTCAACTTATAAAACGTGAAACGCCTTAAATTAGGTGCGGCGAAAAATACCGCGAATGCTATCTTCTAACTGTACATCACGGCCGTGCAAAAATGATATTGAAATGTATTCTTCTAGATCATTTGGTTCGTTTATTGTGATTTTAAATTAACAACATCGACCTTTGGACCAACTATCTAGAATTGTAAACTAGTTGGAAAAAATTGCAAAACGCAATTAACGCTTTTGTGCATCTACATATTTTCATAAAGATTACCAATCTGCTAGGGATCAAGATAAACAACATAGATTTTTTATATTCAAGTATATATTCAAACTTCGGACAAAATGGCATTTTAGATGAGGACATTCTAAAAAATTAATTTTTAGAAAACAGATCATGAATAAATCGTTTGATTCTCTTTAGGACATCAGTACATAAAGCTTGATCCTAAAGGGAAAAAATCACACATCTAACCAACATTCGCTGGGCTTAGGATGGGAAAAAGAGTTTTGAAAAATGCAAGTGTCACCAATTGACTGGTGGTATCCTTAGCCGATATTTAGAAGTAGTTAGAGTAAGACAAAATCACTAGTAAGACAAAAGACAAAATTACTTTTTACAGGTATGTCATTTGGTCCAAAAGTAAATAGAATGAATAAATTCTAACAAGCACTTGATTATTGAAATAAAATTGATCGAATTCTCTAGTACTGTCATAAGTTCATTGGTTTTAATAGAAATAATTACAAATAAATAAGTAACTAGAAAACATAAAAAAACACACTCAAAATAAACTTTTGAAGGCGCGATACAAGTATGGAGGCGTCCATTGATTACGTGATCGATTTTTCAGAGATTTTTGGGCCCCGCTCCCCCTTGGTGATACGTCGTGATATTTAGAATTACTCCTCTTCCCCCACCTAACATCACGTGTATTTTTAGTTACGTAAAATTTTAGAACGAATTTTTCGAATTTACGAAAAAAGTAATATTTTTGTTTTTTCTAAATTCAGGTAAAAAATGAATGCACGTGATATGTTACTAGACCCCTTCCTCCCCCACGTTATTTTTCGTGATTTTTTGTCAAATTCCCCCTTTCGATAATAAAAATACGTGATTATTGGACGACCCCTTTGAACTGATTACTACGAACTGACTGTGGCAATGACGGTCAACATCTGGCAGGATAGTGGTTATTTGTTTCTTAATGCTATACAGTCGTGAAAACGTGACTTTGCCATATATACCACTTTGTTTGTATTTTCGTTAATTTTTGTTATAAAACATTTGAAAATTTACTTATTACATGCAAAATATTAGTTGACGATATCACTTTTCTTAGTAGTGTCATTCAGTTCAAAGTATTACATACAATTTATATTGAATTTCAAAAATTTTTTAGCTTCAACACATATGAATTTTATTTAGGTGCATTTTATCCCAGTCATCTATTATATAAAAGCAACAAAATGTATGAGAATGAGCGATTTCTAAGTTTTTCATAAATCTTAGAACATTGGAGATTATATCAAAGCTTCACACTTTAACGCTCTTATCCAGATTTATTGCATATATCTTATATTAATCAAGCGATGTAATAAAACGGTATTTTTTAATGACACGTTTTACAGCGCATTATACTATGCCAATCTCCGTCAGAAGAAGCTAAATCTAAACTCTCATATAGAATGGATTGTGTCTCTCGATGACTCATACAAAGTAATAGACAATCCAGCTGTGAAATCGAAAGAAGACTACAGAACAATGGTCCGATTCTTTTGCTTAATCCACGAATAAAGGTTAATCCATTAATAATCTTAGAATCACTCTTTGACGAGTGGTTGCTCGTTAATATTATTAGAATGGAGTATGCAGTAGGTCAGCATCATTGAAGTGTTCGACCATGTATAAAGATTTATAGTGTCAGATTTCTCGTTTTTGACTCAGATTAATTTAACATGAAAATTAGATACCAAAAGTAAATTTCTCAAAAATAATCATCATATCATACTTTTTTTAGCTTGTTATATTTTGAACCTATTCCATCATGAACATCAAAAAAGTTTTTGTCGTAATCTAGATCGAATGCCAATCCATTGATTGGAAATCTGGGTATGATGGTATCCTGTTTAGTTGTTAGTAACATATAATTAATAAATTTAAGCATAAAAATTTTGTTGAAAAGATTTTTTGATCATATTTTTTTCTCTACTTTTGAACTTAATAACATCTTATACACAACATATATAAAATTGAACAAAGTAAATAAGTCATGTTTAAATCAAAATTTGAAAATTTGCACATACATTCATTTGCTTCATGTAAAAGGATATTGTTAATTAACAAATCACCCAATTTTATAATGCAATACTAATATTGAAAATTGAAC